>NC_056731.1:388862893-388867893 GCF_019279795.1 Protopterus annectens | reverse complement strand
GGGTGGTTCATGGGAGTACATTTTTCTGGACCGTGGACCCAAAGGAAGCCCTGTCCCTGGAGGCCTTATCAACTTTGTAATGAGTGATAAAGGTATGAGGTTTTGACCAAGTGACTGCTGCAGAAATGTTATCAAGTGGCAGTTTGGCTGAAAACCCAGAGGATGTAGAAACTGCTCTAGTTGAGTGAGCTTTAATCTTGTGTTGCAAAGGCATACTGGCAGCTGAATAGACAAAGGTGATACAATCAGATAACCATTTAGACAGAGTTGTTTTAGCCACTAATCTACCTTTCCTGGATTCAGAGAATGAAACAAAGAGCTGGTCTGATTTCCTGATATCTTTTGTTCTATCCAAATAAAATCTGAGCTGTCTGTGAACATCAAGTTTGTGCAGCATATACTCCCAACTTGTTGGAATGATTAGGGAAGAAAACTGGTAACTCAATAACTTGGTTGATATTGGTTTCTGAACAAACTTTGGGCAAAAAGGAAGGATTTGTCCTAAGTGATACTCTGTCAGCATGAAAAAAATCAAATAAGGAGGGTTAATAGATAAAGCTTGAAGCACTGACACTCTGTGGGCAGAAGTAATAGCTACCAGAAAAATGGTTTTCCACGACAAATATTTGAGGTCACAGGATGATGCTGGTTTAAACGGAGGGAGGATTATGCGTGACAACATAAAATTTAGATTCCATGGAGAATAGGGAGTTTTCACAGGTGGTCTCATATGAAATGTCCCCTTGAAAAAGGCCTTGGATAAGTTGTGGGACATGATATTTAACCCATCAATCCTAAGATGAAAATTAGATATAGCAGCCAACTGGACACGAACTGTTGCTGTTGCCACTCCTTTGTTAAAAATTGGTCAAGAATTCTAGTATGGATGTCAAGGAGGCTTGGTAAGGATCAATATTATGCTTAGAGGCCCATATGGAAAATCTCTTCCACTTACCAAGATATAATCTTCTAGTGGACAGCTTATGAGAAGACAAAAGGATCTGTTTCGTCTCATTGGAAAAGTTATGAAGCCTGGCTATGAAGGGAACTGGAGCAGCCAAGCTGTCAGCTTCAATGACTGCAGAGAGGGATGAAGGTCCCCCGACGGATGTTTCAGAAGGTCTGGAACTGGGTCCAGAATCCAGGGATCCTCCAAGAGATGATGTTGAAGGAAAGGGAACCAAAGCTACTGTGGCCAATGAGGGGCTATAAGGATGATGGCCCTTCCCAGGGATTTTGCTTTCTGTAGAACCTTGGATATCAATGGTATTGGTGGAAATGCATAGAGGAGACCCGGGGGCAAATCGTGTATGAGTGCATCCCTCGGGGCTTCTCCCGGAGGGGGAATCAGGGCAAAGTAGCTTCTGCATTTTGTGCTGATGTGACTGGCAAAAAGGTCGCAGCAAGGCTGGCCCCAATTGTGGAAAATCCTGTCCGCAATCTCTTTCTTGAGGGACCACTCGTGTGGCAACAAGATTGTCCTGTTCAGTTTGTCTGTTATCACGTTGGGTCTCCCCGGGATGTGGGTTGCCAACAGAAAGCGCTGGGAGGAAATAGCCTAGTGCCAAACTCTGACGGCTTCTCGGCAAAGAGGGTAAGATCTGGTCCCCCCTTGCTTGTTCAAGTACCAGACTACTGACATATTGTCTGTCTGAATCGCAATTGTTCCTAGAGGAAGAGTATCCTGGAAGTACTGCAATGCCAAAAGTACTGCTCTCAGCTCCAGAACATTGATATGCAAGTATGACTCCTGATCGGTCCATGTGCCTTGGGCAGTCTTTCTGTGAAAATGCCCCCCCCCCCCCACACCCTATCAGAGAAGCATCCATGGTCACAATGGCTACTGGAGGGGATAGAACAAAGGGGCGTCCTATGGAGACATGATGAGACATCAACCACCACTGGAGATCTTTCTTGCAAGAGCTCGTAATCAATATTGTGTGGTCCATATGTAGTTCCTGGTAAGACCATTGAGTGAACAACAGCCATTGAGGGATCCGCATATGCATTCTTGCTAATGGTATGGCTAGGATTGCTGCAGCCATCATACCCAATACTTTCAAAACTTCTTAAGCTGGTGTTCTGACTTTCAATACCAATGTGCTGACATGCTGACGAAGAAGAAAGACTCTTTTGACTGGTAGCATTAGAGTGGTGGTTGAGGTGTCTAGCTCTGCCCCGATAAAAATTATATGCTGCAATAGCGACAAGGCAGAGTTTTCTGAGTTGACTGTAATACCTAAATGATTGCAGAGTGACAGAGTGTACTCCCTTGCCTGAATAAGTTGATGCCTGGTGGTGGCGGTAAGAAGCCAATCATCTAGGTACGGAAACACCTGGAATCCTAGAAGTCTCAGATGAGCCGCGACCACTACCATGCATTTGGTGAACACACTGGGGGCTGTAGTGAGACCAAACGGCAGGGGTCGAAACTGAAAATGATTGGCTCCCAGATGGAAATGCAGGTGATCTCTGGATAGCCTGGTCATCTTTATGTGGTAGTATGCATCCTTGAAATCTATCGAGCACATCCAATTGTCTTTCCCTAAGAAGGGAAGTATAGACTGAAGCGTGACCATTCGGAACTTCTCAATCTTTACATATTGGTTGAGTCTACTGAGGTCCAAAATGGGTCTCCAGTCCCCTGTTTTCTTTGGAACCAAAAAGAATCTTGAGTAAGTTCCGGATCCTGTCTGGTCTGCTGGGACTTGCTGTATGACTCTTTTGTGTAGCAACTTTTGGACGTCTATAGCTGCTTGTTCCCTGTAACTGGGTGGAACGTCTGGGATTCTCCTTATGGGTGGGGTGGGTGGCGAATGGTATGAAGTACCCTCTAGAAATTATACTTTGCACCCAGCTGTCTTTTACTTCTTTCCAGGAGTCTGGGTACAAAGATAAGCAACCCGTGACTGCCTCCAGAGCAGGACAGTTGGACCTCCTTTCAGGAGCGCAGAGAAGTGACCTCTGTCACCCTGATGTTGCGGACCCCCTCTGTCGCGAGGGTGGTGTCTTCCACTATTACCCCCTCCTCTGTCCCTGGAGGGGGGTTCACCACGTGTGTCCTGAAAGGCTCCTTGGTCTTTCTGGAACCACATTTTCCCTCCCCTTTGACCTTTGGGATAAGGTTGGGTAGGGGTGGAAAAACGGACTCCGACAGCAGACAGAGTCTTTCCCTCCTATTCACACCTGGTCAAGGTTTCCTTCACTTTAGGCCCAAAAAGGGATGAGACATCAAAGGGGTGTTAAAGGATGACTTGAAGGGCTCAACGAAGGAACACAAGCGCATCCAGGAATGTCTTCTAAGAGCGATTCCAGTACCCGCTGCCCTACTCATTCCATCAGCTGCATAGGTTATGAGACGTATGGAAGAGTTGACAATAGAATTTAGGGTAGACAGCTGGGCAGCAACTTTGTCAGAGGCACCTGCAGCTACTGTACCCTGAAGAGTATCCCCCAACTCCCTAAGGAGATCTCTTTGCAGCCTAGTAAAATGGGTTATGTAGTTCAGTGAATGGAGAGCAAAAGTCGCTGAATTGAACATGCGTTTTATCTATCCATGATCCTAGACTCTCTATTAGAAGGATGGATAGAAGAGGAAGTCTCAGACATTTCCTTTTTGGTGGCCGCTGCCACCACCACCATAGCATCAACTGGGACTCCTTTGGTTAAGAACGTTTTGTCTGGTGGGGCTGATATAAACTTGTTAGGCCTCCTAGGGACAGGCTCCATGGACTCCGGTGACTCCCACGCCCTTCGAGAAACCAACTGCATGAGCTCATCGAAGGATGGAGACACCCAAGAGGTGGCGGGTTGAGAACCAAAAGCCTTCAGGAGAACTGACTCATCCTCAGTAGGGCTTTTGGACTGCCAATCACCTCTCTGCCTAAGGATCTCAAGTATCTCAGCAAAGGAGATATCCTCAGAGGGGGACCGAGGGGACCCTTCTGACTCATCCAAGTCACTATCAGATGTTATAGACTCCTGTGGTGAGTCCAAGTGTATCCTCTTGCACAATCTCTTCCTGGGGACCTCCTCAGTGGGAGCCTCTGGGGAGGTCTCGGAAGAGCAGGGGGCACCCTGTGAGGCTACCTGAGGCTCTGGGTCTCTACGCTTAGCCTGGATGATGGAATCAGAAGCAGACACAGGTGCTTTAGGGGATGAAGAAGCAAGGCCTGAAGTCGAGGATGTCTTGGGGGACAAAGCTCTCCTCATGGCTTCGAAGGCACCATGGCTCTGATGGAAAGCAATCAATGGATCCGAGATAAGCGTCAAACCCTCCAACGCTGAAGCAGTGGGCTCCGAGCCAGAGTTAGGAGCCGAGCTCATCCGAGCTGAAGCCCCAAGAGGAAGAGTTGGACCCTAAAAGTCAGTCCGACTATCCTCCCTGGATCCGACTGGAGAGTGTCGGCTCCTAGAGTCCCCAGTCAGCGCCAAGGACATCAGAGTGGATGGAGCAGAGGACACTGGAGCAGGTCTCAGCTCCAAAGGCTCCACGATCAGCAGGTCTGTTTCTTCTGACTCTGAAGGGCCGATACGGCTCGGAGGAGGAGTAGCCAAAGCAGGAGTAGTGGTCTTTAGCTCCGAAGCCGCTTGGGTCGGAGCCGACAACAATTTAGTAAGGCCTGGTGCCTGTAAAAGCTTCTGCACCAATCAATCCAGATCCAAATCTGAAAGGCTGACAGATGATCTAGATGAATGCACCGATGGTGCCGACTGGAGAAATGGTGACTGAGGCACTTCGGATACCGGCTCCAAGGCTGTAGGCCAGCTCCGAATAGAAAAGACAGTCGGTTCCGAAGTTTGTGGAGCCGATGTCGCAGAGTCATCAGACTTTTTTGATTTTCCTGAGTGCTTGGAGTCCTTAGATTCAACAGAGGACTTAGAGGACATAGATTTGCTGGCCACATCCTGGTTACTCAAAACCTCTTGAAAGGGGTGTTTAAGCAAACCCCTGTCCATTAACTTCCTTTTCCTCTCTAACAACACTCTTGATGAAAAGG
>NC_056731.1:388837893-388860393 GCF_019279795.1 Protopterus annectens | reverse complement strand
CTCCTTACTTGTATGAGGCATGGGAGGGGGTACAAAATTAGCTAGAATATGATAGGGGGTCTGTTAATAATAAGTTGAATGTTGAGGAGTTGCATGTCATTATCTTGTCTAATGGGTCTGGAGGTAAAATAGCAATTTAAGAATACAGAGACACTACCATCTTTAGTACCTTCATATAATGGGGTGTGCCACAGCATATGGTGGGCACCACTGGTCCTGAACAGGTGTCTATGACATTGTATATATTAATGTTTTCCAGTATAAGGAGTGTTTGTAGGGAGTGGAGATTTTTGTTAAGGCTCCTAGCTTTGAGCAGCAATAACTTCATATATACAAAGTCTGTTCTACTATGTTGGAAGCTTTAGAAGACTAACATTTCTTAAAAAAGAGACTACGGGGGTAGAAAAGGATTTAGCCAGTATACAAAAGTCTTGGGAGGATAGGTGCAGGATGCCCCTGGCAAGGCAGTTGGAACAGTCTACCATCTCCACGCAGGCTGACTTATATTAGAATGACACCAATCTTTTACTTGTACTGCAGTTAGGTTCATACCTGTCTCAGACACAGATTCCAAGAACTCCATCATTTCTCTCTTCTTATAACATATTCCAGAGAGGTATGTCTCAAGTCATTTACACCCAAGTGTACTATGACTGTGTCATATGTGTACTTGTGTTGCAAAGACCTAAGTACATGCGCTATGTGGTTAATCTTGGCTCCTGATAGGCAACTGACAGTGACCCTCTCTTTGCACAGCCTGGTGAGTGCAGCATGGTTGTCTCTCACTACAGAATCACCTGACTAGCATATTGGAATGTGTGGAGGTTTCCCTTATCGGCTTTTGAACAGTGTCAGTGCGATTCTTTAGACCCATAATTCATGGTGGGTGTTGCCTGTGTGGTGGGTTTGTGAAGTTGTTGATTCAGCGAGGAGTCACTTTAGAACATCAAAAGCCCGTAACATTGAAATTCATAACATCGAGACCAAAATCCTGAAAATTCAAAACTCTGAAAACTCAAAACATTGAATCCCATAACATTGAAAAACACAGGAAACCAACATTTAATATATGCCAGCACAACCACATACAGAAAGAAATAAACAAACCATATTACACTTCTCCAAATATAAACATGGGGGCAAGCCCCCCGTGCCCCCTATGTGGGGGGGGGGCTGTGCCCCCTACATCCACTGCTACTTAAATATATCAACCCCAAGATCGCACTACACAGACCAAATGGCAAACATACCATTCCTCACTGCATAACTGCCTGTTTAAATTGTAAAAAAACTATCCTCGACCTTCTCTTAGAAACACTACTTCACTGTTAAAACATTACACATTACTATATATCTCTGTGATACTTAACGAAGTTTCATCGGTAACCTCAGTCATGTTCTCTTCTTACTTGCTGTGCTACAACATAACACATCTTAGTGTAGTGTACTGCAATCTCGGAGTTGATATACACATGGGGGTGGTGCATAGGGGCTTGCCCCAGTGCTTATATTAGAGGAAGTGTAATATGGTTTGTTTTTTTATTTGTTTCTGTATGTAGCTGTGCTGGAATACAGTACATACTGCTTTCTTATGTTTTTTTATGTTATGGGATTCAGTGTTTTGAATTTTCAATTTCAATGTTATGGGCTTTCGATGTTCTAAAGTGAATCTGCCCTGAATATACTCTAAGAAATAAGTGAATCCTTCAGGGGCATACCTCTCAACCTCCAAGTGCAAGAAATCTAAACAAATAAAATAACAACAGGGAGAGAAGGTCCAAAATTGGGGACTGATTTTAAATAGAGATCTCATAAACTTAGTCATCATCATCATCTTCTTTCGGCTGTTCCCGTTAGGGGTCACCACAGCGGATCACCTGTTTCCATTTCTTCCTGTCCTCTGCATCTTGCTCTGTCACACCAACCACCTGCATGTCCTCTCTCACCACATCCATAAACCTTATCTTAGGCCTTCCTCTTTTCCCGTTACCTGGTAGCTTCATCCTTAGCATCTTTTTCCCAATATACTCAGCATCCCTCCTTAGCACATGTCCAAACCAATGTAATCTTGCCTCTCTGGCTTTGTCTCCAAACCTTCCAACCTGGGCTGATCCTCTAATATACTTATTCCTAATCCTGTCCACCCTCGTCACACCCAGTGCAAATCTTAACATCTTTAACTCTGCCACATCCAGCTCAAACTCCTGCCTTTTTGTCAATGCCACTGTCTCCAACCCATATAACATAGCTGGTTTCACTACCCTCTTGTAGACCTTCTCTTTCACTCTTACAGGTACTAGTCTGTCACAAATCACTCCTGACACTCTTCTCCACCCACTCCATCCTGCCTGTACTCTCTTCTTCACCTCTCTTCCACACTCACCGTTACTCTGAACTACTGACCCCAAGTATTTAAACTCATCCACCTTCACCACCTCTACTCCTTGCATCCTCACCATTCCTCTATCCTCCCCTCTCATTCACACACATATATTCTGTCTTAGTCCTGCTGACCTTCTTTCCTCTTCTCTCTAGAGCATATCTCCATCTCTCCAGGGTCTCCTCCACCTGTTCCCTACTCTCACTACAGATCAAAATGTCATCTGCAAACATCATAGTCCATGGGGACTCCTGTCTGATCTCGTCTGTCAACCTGTCCATCACCATTGCAAATAAGAAAGGGCTCAGAGCTGATTCTTGATGTAACTCCCCCTCCACCTTAAACGCATCCATCACTCCCACAGCAGACCTCACCGCTGTCACACTACCCTCGTACATATCCTGTACCACTCTTACATACTTCTCTGACACTCCTGACTTCCTCATACAATACCACAACTCCTCTCTAGGCACCCTGTCATATGCTTTCTCCAAGTCTACAAAAACACAATGCAACTCCTTCTGACATTCTCTGTACTTCTCCATCAACACTCTCAGAGCAAACATCACATCTGTAGTGCTCTTTCCCGGCATGAAACCATACTGCTGATCATTAATCATCACATCCCTTCTTAACCTAGCTTCCACTACTCTTTCCCATAACTTCATGCTGTGACTGATCAATTTAATCCCTCTGTAGTTACTACAGCTCTGCACATCACCCTTATTCTTAAAAATCTGTACCAAAACACTTTTTCCTCCATTCCTCAGGCATCCTCTCACTTTCCAAGATTTCATTAAACAATCTGGTTAAAAATTCCACTGCCATTTCACCTAAACACCTCCATGCTTCCACAGGTATGTCATCTGGGCCAACAGCCTTTCCATTCGTCATTCTCTTCATAGCTATCCTTACTTCCTCCTTGCTAATCCATTGTCCTTCATGATTCACTATCCCTACATCATTCAACCTTCTCTCCCTCTCATTCTCTTCATTCATCAACCCCTCAAAGTACTCTTTCCATCTCATCAACACACTCTCCTTGCTTGTGTGTTTCCCTCATTATCCTTTATCACCTTTACCTGCTGCACATCTTTCCTAGCATGGTCCCTCTGTCTAGCCAATCAGTACAGGTCCTTTTCTCCCTCCTTAGTGTCCAACCTTTCATACAACTCTTCATATGCCTTATCCTTAGCCACCTCTCTCTTTGCCATGCACCTCATCTCCTTATACTCCTGTCTACTTTCTTCATCTCTCTGACAATCCCACTTCTTCTTTGCCAACCTCTTTGTCTGTATACTCTCCTGTACTTCCTCAATCCACCACCATGTCTCCTTGTCGTCCTTCCTCTGTCCAGATGTGATACCAAGCAACTTTCTAGCCGTCTCCCTTACTAGCTCTGCTGTACTTACCCAGCTATTTGGTAACTCTTCACTGCCACCTAGTGCCTGTCTTAACTCATCCCTGAACTCCACTTCATAATTACCCTTTTTCAATTTCCACCATTTGATCCTTGGTGCTGCCCTCCTCCTCCTCTTCTTGATCACCAACGTCATCCTACAAACCACCATCCTATGCTGCCTAACTACACTTTCTCCGGTCACCACTTTACAGTCTCCAATCTCCTTCAAACTGGCCCTCCTACACAAGATATAATCCATCTGTGTGCATCTTCCTCCACTCTTGTATGTCACCCTATGCTCCTCCCTCTTGTTAAAATACGTATTCACCACAGCCATGTCCATCCTTTTCGCAAAATCCACTACCGTCTGACCTTCTGCATTTCTTTGTTTAACACCATACCTGCCTAAATTGCTAAAATAACAAGTTTTGTGTTAGTGTGCACTTTCTCATAAATAGAACCTACAGCAGTTTGATGCAACAGAAGGTAAAGCTGCACAAAGGCCATGAAGAGGTTCTCAGCAAAACCGCAACCAGAGCACTCAGTGAAGTCACCTACACACTGCTCTATCAGAGACCAGCAGGAGCTAATGTCTTAGTGCTCCTTTTCTCATCAAGAGCAAAGCAGTAGCATTAATCACAAGCAGGCTCCTAAGAACCACATCACAAAACCTTCATGTATGTATGTGCACACACACACACACACACACACACACACACACACACACACACACACCTGCACAGCTCTGCTGAAAAAATGTCAACAGGTGTTAAGTTTTAAAAGCAAAAAAAAAAAAAAAAGACTTTACTAAACATAAAACCTATAATTCACAAGACATTAAGCAAACTAATATAAAAAAAAGGAAGAAGTTTGAGAAGCTGAATACTCCACTTTATTTTTGCATTTAGCACTTACGTCCCGGTACTAAAATTTTCATCAGAATTCATTTCAGTTACAACTTTTACAAGCTTACACAACCACATGACTAATTAATTACCTAATTAAACACCCTAAATAAAATCTGTCATTATGTAAAAAAATATAATAAAAAACAATTTTAAACAACACATAAAAGCTTTACTAATCTCACATATACAAATAAAAATAATGAACTCCCATTAAAACAAATGTATATCTTAGCAAGTCAGTCATCTATTGCTATAAAGCATACATATCCTTAAGCTTAAAGGCACTACTAATGTATACCACATCATTCAGTCCAGGGAACACAGTGGCATAACACTTAAGCTGCCATATCAGTTCTTTCAATTCTAAGAATTTGTTCGAAGGCCCTCCCCTGGGTCCCATATCAACATGATCTATAATTATGAATTCAAACTAATGGGTGGGATTATTGCTGAAGTGTTTAAATAAAGCATTCTTCTCATCCCTTTTGTTAATACTGTATTGATGTTGGTAGATTCTATCCCTAAAGGCTCTTTTTGTCTTACCTATATAGAATACTTCACATTTTTGGCACTTGGCCACATAAATGACTCCTTTACTGTCACAATAATATCCACAGGCCAATTCAATAGTCCTATAATGCGCCAAGGGGAGGCAAGTCCCTTCCAACACATATTTACATTGTCTACAATGGTTACATCTGACCATTTCTTCATTCGTAACATTTTTAACAGATCTCTCCAATAAAGCCTTGAAACTTATATCTATACACGACAACTGGCTTTTCCCCAACCTTGCTTAAATTATCTTGATCAATTACAAAAACATTCCAATTCCTATAAATGATAGACCTAATGTGGTCAAAATGCAGACTAAATGGTAGTACCAAGGCCTTCCCAAAGGAAATGATAATTATTTTTATTGGATGTCGTATACCCAAAACCTGTGTCGTCGTTGGCCCTGTTCACCATTCCCAACAAAGGTGTATAAATACCCATTTGCTTCCTACCATCCACTTAATTAAAAATATTATTAATAAACAATAGTGGATAACCTGTGTGTAACAACATCTCCTGAAGTTTGTTGCATTCCGTCTTAAACATTAAATCATTGCTGACCATTCAGGCCAGACTAATGCACTGTCCCTTCACCAGTAATTTCTTCTGGTGAAGGGGAGGACAATTATTGAAGTGCAACAAAGTACTGAATACGTTGGATTCCTGAACAAAGTTTATACAAATTGCTTGGTTTCCTTGTCTTTGATAATACATACATCTAGGCAGTTCACGTGATCAGTTTCTACATTCATAGCACATTCAAAAAAACTGGACGAATTGTTTAAAAATTGAACAAACTCTTCTAACTTTTCCCTAGATTTGTCCCCAGAAATAATATCATCATCTAGGAAGTGGCCATACAAGGACCAACACTGAGAAAATTCAGAAGTGAATACTATGTCTTCTCCCAATAAGCCAAGACAATGTTGGCAAAATGGGAACACATGCTGCCCCCATCACCACCACACTCTTCAGTTTAAACAACTGATTTTCAAACAAGATAAAATTATTTTGCAGTACTCCTTCCATCAAAGTTCTAAGGGATAAAATTCTAGTGTGTTTTAAATCCGAATAGTCACATAAAAAAACTGTAAAACCATTCCAACCTTGTTTCATGGGGGATAACAGAGAACAAATCCTTGATGTCAATAGTCACAAACAATAAATCATCCTTAAACAAATCCTCTGTTACCCTTGACAAAAAAATCCCATGAATCGTTTAGCATAAACGGGAACTTTACTACCAACCCCTTTAAATAAAAATCAACAAATTTAGCTAAAGGAAAGGTCTTTGAGGCTGTTGTGTCCACAATAGGACGGAGGGGTGGATTTAACACAATCTTGTGAATTTTGGGAATCAGAAAAATTATGAGGGTCCTTGAGTGTGTTACACTGAGGAAGTTTTATTCAGCCTCGTCAATCTGTCCATTTATTAAAATATCTATATAATAAATTCTTTACAAGGAGATAAACTATTTTTCCAATTTTTTTGTGATAAATTTTCTAGATTTCAGTAAAATGCTGCACAGCAGAGGATATTGAAATTTAGATACATAGCTGAGTATAGCACCACTAAAAATACTAAATATTTATTTAAATTAAATAGATCAAACACAATGCTTGTACAAAACACAATATTATTCTAAAAGTCAATTAAAACACTACAGACATAAATATGCTGTAAATATGCTTTAAATTCAGTGATGAGCCACTCTGACAGCCTGTTCCTGTTTTTTAAACATTAGTTGTATTGTACACAAAGTTATAAATGCTCTGTCTAAAATTTCCATAAAAATTATTTTCAATTTAATGCTCAAGTACTTTTTTCAAACACAGGATTATTCTTTTCTGAAAGGATAAATCTGAATGGTTGCAATGTTGCATAAATTCTGAATATTGTTAATATAGTGCTTTATTAATTAATATAACCTAAATACGATTGAAATGACTTGCTGTCTAATTTAGGACTAAACAATTCCAAGATGTGGAGAATAATCCTTTTTTAAGGGGTTTGTCATCAAGTTCGCTTTACAAATATACTGCCTAGAATTCAGTTATAAACAATTTATCTCTCTCAATATCATAAATATTCATTATAAAATTTGAATTTAAAACCATAGTGCTTTTGACCATCCAATGCCCAAATATCAAATCCATTTTGCTTATTCTTAACATATATGCGAAATTAATTCCTCCAACAAAAGTAGGTGAATGAAAAATTGGACAGATTGATAAGGTCCAACTTTTAATTTCTGTACATTTAAAAATAAAACTTCTAAATTCATTTAAGATATTAATAACTGTGCAGCCATTGTACATTGTTAGCACGCCTGACTTCAGAAAACATATATGTGGAGTGAAAACCTGCAGTAGCTAAACAGGTAGCACATTCAAGTTTGGTGCTGACAGATCAAAGGGTGGGTTCTGTGCCTACCTCAGTTGCCTTGATTCTCTTTCCAATGCAGATAATGCAGTGCAGCATGAGGGTGGGGGCTGCAGTCCTAAGTGTGTTGTCCTTTGGATGGGATATCAAGTAAACTGTTGCCTTCTCTGTATATTCTATATCACTCTCCTGCCATCTTTGACACTCATACCTGTCGCAGGTCTTCTCTCACACAATCCATCCAACTCTTTGCTGGACACCCTTGTTTCCTCTTGCCTTCTCCCCATTTATCCCCAATCTTCTTCACCAGACTGTCTTCTGCTTTTTCTGCACATGTGCTCAAACAACTATAATCTGTTCTCTTTCATCTTTTCTACAACTGGAACTACTTTGGCTTCTACTCTTACGTCCTTATTTTTTAGTCTGTCCCACAGTGTGCATCCTACCACCCATCTCAGACACTTCATCTCAATTACTTTTAGCTTCCTCAACTGCCCTGCCTTTACTACCCAGGTTTCTGTATCATACAGTAGTACTGGTCACACCACTGTTTTGTACACCTTACATTTCAGCTTTTTTGGCATTATGCCACATATTACTCCCGACAGTCCTTTTGACCTCCTCATTCAGAGTTCCCTTCTACTCAACCGCCCCTGCCAGATACTTGAAGCTGTTAGCCTGTATTTTCCTTTCTATTTCAATTCTCAGCGTCTTCTGATTTCCCCCATTTGCTGCCATTACAAGTGTCTTTTCTGTACTCAGTTTCATCTCATGTGCCTTAAATGTAGCATTCCATTACCCTATCCTTTGCTGAAATTCTTGTTCAGAGTCTGCCTATAATGCCACATCATCTGCAAACAGCAAATTTTCCGACATGTCCCTTCCAACCTATTTGCTAATGTAGTCCATCACCAGTATGAACAGCAATGAGGTATATTTACATATACACATATTTATATATCTACCTTGTTACATATTTATATTTTTCTCACATATACAAAATAAACTTCACTTCCCCTACACTCCGCCTACCACAAATGCAATTTTTTTTCAAAATTTCTGACAAACCCATTTTTTTTATTAAACAAAACTTCATTTGTTACAGCTTCCAAGATTTCCTATACCACGCTGACTACAATTTATCAATTATTTTAATTTTTCTTTACTTCTTTGTTCATAAATATACACAATCATTTGTAAACTAATCTACTTCAACACTCTTAAATTATATAGTCATTTCTCCTTGATCACTTACTCCAAACTTCTTTAACCCTGCCCCACGATGGCCTCCTTGCAGTACTTAGATTACTTTATTCAACCGAAGAAATAACTAAATTAAGATGGAGGTTTGGGTTAAGCTATGATCCCAGAAGCCATGGGGGTTATAGATGTTTGAGGTGCATTTTAGACATTTCTGTCCCAACTTTTTTTGATCTAATGATGGCCTAAACAAAAATAATGACTAAGGAAAAAAATTCAGTCTTAACTCTTCAATTTTTTTTCAAATATCCTTTCAACACACCCAAACTAACCAAAAGTATACTGCAATAACTGTGGAGTAAATAATTACATTAACCAATAGTCTGAGGGCATCTACCCCCTAAAACGTCATGGCGTTATAGATGCTCTGAGGTGCATTTCTGAACTACTTTCTAACATTTTATCCAATATTAACCTGAAAAGAGAATAAGGAAAGAAATTCAGTATTGCTCTCTAACTCTGCTTTTTTTTCAGCATCCTTTCTTCACACGCTAACTGGAAAAAAGTGCACTGTAATAACCATGGAATAAATAACCAAATTAAGCCTGGTGCTTGGGGGCCACTAAGCTCCAAGCCTAGGGTTTACAGATGCTCTGAAGTACATTTTGGAGCTTTACAACCAACCTTTCTCATCCAATGAGGGTGTAAAGAAAAATAGTGAAGAAAAGAAATCAGTCTTACTTTTTAGCTTTACTTTTTCATACATCCTTTCAACACAACTTAAAAGGGCAAGACTGCGTTGTAATAACTGTATAAGAAATACCTGACTTAGCCAATGACTTAAGGGCTTCTAGATCCCCAAAACTTAGCATAGTAACCTCCTATGATCCTAGGAAAAGCAAATTTTTAAATCTTCTGTGCTGCATTCATTTTAGAGCATTTTTATCAAATTTTGATCCAATATTTTGATTTTACAAAAATCACAAGAAATGTACTCATGTTTTTTTTTTCTTTTACTCCTTCAACACACACCCTCTCTGGCCAATACTGCTCTAAAATAACTGTACAGGGAAATACCCAATTTAAACAAGGGACACAGATGTTCTGAGATGGATTTTAGAACATTTTTCTAACCTTTTCACCCAATGATTTACCTGAATAAAAATCATTACTATAGAAAGACATTCAGATTTTTTCTTTCTTTCAAGGAACAGATAATTGTGTCCAAGGCTTAGTGTTCAAGGATGACAAAACTGTAATTCACAACAAACTGAGAAGTCAGATATTTGCAAGGATACGAATATTACATCTGACATACCTATACAGAAGATGGCTGTCTTTTGGGGTGGTGGTGAAGAGGCATATCATTTAAGTGATAGATTAGGATGAATGTGAAGGCACAAATGTCCACAACTGTATATTTTAAGTGGTTCCTGCCATACATTTTCATAGCATGCATCCTCACCTCTACCTCAAAAGGCAGACACCTTCTGTGTACTCCTCTGATGAACACCCAAAACATAATTTGAAGAAAAAACAGATCACAATAAAAATGGTACCTGTTGTCAGACGACACTATCATTTGACAATGTGCTGTAGTCAAACTTGTATAAAAAGACCTCATTATCCCATCCCCAAAACACAGTCACCTGTATATGCACCTGACTTTTAATTGTGAGGAAAGTGAAAAAAAAAATTACAGTATTTTAGTTTGTTGCTCCTACACAGTACACTGTACCTACACAAGCTACAGTGGCCTTCTGTACATACCTCTCATGTATTTGAAGAAAGTGAAAAAAAAATAATGTCAACAGTGGCTCTAGCCCCAACACAAGGTATAACAACCTATTGTGCACATCTTTTAGGTTTGATTGTGAAGAAAATTAAAATAATCATCACACCATCTATAGTCCATTACACAAGCTACAATGACCTTCTGAGCACACCAGCAACTATGGCTATGGCTAGTTTTAGAATAGGTGGGGTTTATGGCAGAAGCCAACAATAAACCTGTGTCATATCTACTAATTATGATCTTGGAGCCACTAGGCCCCTAGAAACTCTAAAGGTCCAGATGTTCTGTAATAATTATTTGTGAAAGATAATGACTTATTAAAAAATAATGTTATCCAGAAGAGTTATGTGCATGCTTGGGAATAATACGGACTTCCACATATAAAAATCGGTATAATATTTTTCACAAAAACAATGACAGACTCACTGACACTAGCCTGGACAGTCCAGGTCTAACACACAATGCAGTGATTTTTTACACACATACTGACAATCCCCCTTGCAACTTAATCCTTTGTGGACTAGGTCAGTAGCTTGTTTTCAGTGGAAATTTGAGGTGCTATTTATACAGACTAAGAGAAATCTGGTCAGGGCACTGGGGAAATTCCCTATTCTTTTCAAAAACTGCCATGGGATCTTTTACATTCACTTAAGCTACCATAAAATCAGACAAATGCGGTCTCAGTTTAATGTATTATCCAAAGAATGGAACACTAAGGAGTGCAGCCCCACAGTACCAGCAATAGAAAAAGAATCCAATCACCGGGGGGGGGCATCACCAAAGGCAAGTATGTTACCTGCTGAGACACTGACCCTGACAACCTAGGCCTATCACAAGATCATAGCCAGCCTTAGGCACAGGCCAACTAGGCTGCTGCCTAGGGCGCCACTCTAGCAGGGGCACTATTCCAGTATTTATTTGATGTAGGTAGACCAGGATGGGGGCACCGGGTGTTGTGGTGGTGGGGAGCCGTGGAGCCCTTTTGCCTAGGGTATCAGTTGACCTAAGGCTGCTCCTGCACAAGATGCACTGATTTTGCATACACATACTGGCACTGCCACTTACAAACCAGGGCTTTTCAAAAGATGCACGTACACATCAAAAGATGTATGCACGCATGCATACGCACACACACACACACACACACACACACACACACACACACACACACAGGCTGCACCTTTACCTTCAGGCAAACTGGATGAATGTCAGAAGTCTTGGGAGAAACAGCAATATTTGGATAAATCCACACAGACAGGGAGGGCATACATACTTCACAGAAAAGAAGCCACAGCCAAAAATTCAATCAGAGCCAAGCACGGTGAAATGGCAATGTTGTTCACTGCACTACTATGTCAATGAGCAATTGCTTTCACATGCATTCTACTCTCGCAAAAGACAGCCACTTATATGCAATGCTGATGTATGTAATGAAAGTTAAACAGATTATGGCCAATTTGTTATTCTTAAATACACTGCAAGTGCCCTACCCCTCCTTTCCACACACTAACATAAGACAAGGCAATACTAGTTTTACACTGACTTTAGGAAATACAATACACTGTGTGACACTACTACTGACATGCCACATCAGTGGCTGTTGTGCAACAGTGATCAGTAAAGGAAAGACACTTTTATCCAGAAACGGCCACCGTACCGATCAATTACAGTCACTTTACTGACTGCATAAACTTCACACCTCTGATTGTTATAAAAAATAAAAAACAAAATAAAAACAACAGTCAAATCACTACTACTGCAAAAAAAAAAAAAATAACAGTCACAGTAATTCAAATTTCTTTTATACAAACACACAGCCATTACAATAAAGTTATCTCATTTCAAACAAATGCAAACCAGTCCTGCAAAGTCAACTTAGATTAGCAACTGTTTAAAAAGTGTATTGGTCATGCTTGGAAGCATCTTTGCTTTACAGTGATGATCTTTACCTTTTGTACCATACATGATAAATGAAGCCGCGGTGGTGCAGCGGTTGCGTTGTCGCTTCCCAGCAAGAGGTTCCCCCGTTTGATTCTCGGCTGGAGCACCTTCTGTGTGGAGTCTGCATGTCCTCCCCACGGTCGAGTGGCGTTCGAAAGACATGCGTGAATGGGCGTGCCTTCGTTGAAGGTTGGGAGTCGAGCTGGCACCTCGGCACCATAAAAATCTACTGCCAATCATTAGTGGACCAGAGTTCTACTGTGGCGACCCCTAACCGGGAAAAGCTGAAAGAACAACCACCATACATGATAAAGCTGCAAGCAATTTTGCAAAAAAAAAGATTAGAGGGTGCGGTTTGATTTGACATCACAAAAGACTGACTCCTCAATGCCTCACTACATAAATTAATGTATAAACTGCTGTTTTTTTTCCATGTTAAATATAACAGAAGTAATTTTTCCTCCTAGAAAGGCAAGTTCTCAACTAGTTCTTACAGATGGCGCACCCCACATTGAAATTTAAGCCACCATGATGCATGTAAATAAGATTCAGGTCCTCTAAAAAGTAAGTTATTTTTAATTACCTGTATTGCTCTGTATTTACATGTAAATCCTTGCTCAGTACCTACAGTGACATCATTGTATGGGTGTAGTTATAGAGAAATACTGAGTAAACAGTGAAACAAAAAAATCAAACCGCACCGTTTTTTTTTTTTTTTTGCAAAATCGCTTACAGCTTTATCATGTATGGTTGTTGTTCTTCTTTCGGCTTTTCCCGGTTAGGGGGTCGCCACAGCGGAACTCTGGTCTGCTAATGATTGGCAGTAGATTTTTATGGTGCCAGATCAACGCCCAACCTTCAACAAAGGGACGCCCATTCACGCATGTCTTTCGAATGCCACTCGACCGTGGGGAGGACATGCAGACTCCACACAGAAGGCACTCCAGCTGAGAATCGAACTGGAGAACCTCTTGCTGTGAGGCAACAACGCTAACCACTGCACCAGTACCAGACACATAAACTCACATACGGTGAGGCTTTTAAATGTAATTTTCCTAAACCTCAAAGGACTACCAGATGCTGTACCCACAAGAAACTACTGTGAAACCTCAAAGTACTGTACCAAAGCAATACCCATCATGACACACACAGTCGCATCTCACAGAATCTCAACCCCTACATCCAATAAGGCAAACAACAACACAACCAAATATTTTAATCACAGGGGATGCAATAGTGACACGCACAGATGATCCACTCATCAGACTGAGTAAGGAGAGAGAAACGGTCAGATGCCTGTCTGGGGCCAGGATCTGACAGATCACATCACTGAACTACAACTATCACTATGACTCACAGTACATGTGGGTGTAAATGACCTGAAACATACCTCCCTGGTTTATATGAAGAGACATGACAGTGTGGCTCAGGTCGGTATAAGCCTAGCTCTGAGCAACATTACACCTTCTCCAAGCATAATGACACAATATAAACAGAAGATAACTGATCTTAATAAATGGCTTAGTTTTTTGCATCACTTGAAGGGAGTATAATATTTGCCACCCTAGATGATCTGCACCTGACCACTTTAGGCTTCAGTATATGGAATAAAACCTTGTCCTCCCAATAATGTCTTTTTTAGGCACTGTCAATGTGATAAAGCTTCTGACATAGCAAAACCAACACAAGAACATTTTAAAGGGGTTACTGCTCAATGCCACGAGTGTAAACTAAAACTCCACCTCCACCACCTGCAGGCTCTCTTCATCCTGGAGAAGGTAGACTTTTTTGCATTTACTGAGACTTGCTTTAAAGCTGCAGAGAGCACCCCAGCAGTGCAGGGCAATGACTCCTCCCCCACATTCAGACCACCTACTGCACAGGAATGGATAAAAGATAGAGGTGTCAATTTACATCAAAAACACACACACCTTAAGGCTGGTCCTTCAGTACAAGGCTCTTGAGCTTCTCCATGTCCAAATTACCATAAGCAAAGTTCCATACCATATCTTTGCAAACCACATATCCCCATCCCTGACACGAGAAACCCATTATACATAAATGTATTTCAGACCCTCCCTCCACATTCAACCCAACACAATATTCACAGGAGATTAACTACCCAGAATAGACTGGGAATCATACCTGACTCTTAACATGCATGCCTAGAGAGATTCCTGGACTTTATAAACAAAAATATCCTGGAACAGCTAGTTTGTATGCCCACTAGGGTTGCAAATATCCTTAACCTGGTCCTAACAAACATGGGAGAACGTTGCATTACCCCTACTGTACTGTCCTCACTGGTCATGATAAACTATAAACCTGTCTCCTGTGAAATAAAAATAAAATCTGAGACCCCAGCTAAACCTGTAAGTTTTAAAAATTTATAAGACAAACTTCCTGCTCTTAAGTGACATCTTAGCAAAATTCTAAGCCCCACCAAACTCCAAGACTACTGCCTAAACAGAATTGTTCACCATGGAAACCATGTATAATCATATTAAGAGCTGCACAGACAAAGTATTTAACACAATACCCCACTCAGGAACTGTAAATAAGCTCAGTGTATCAGGTATTGACCCCTACATCACCCAACGGATAGCCAAATGGCTCACAGAAAGGACTACAAGAAGGGATGTATTGTCCATACATCAAAAATTTAACATACGACATGGGAAGTGATATACCACAGTTCGTTTATTGTTTTTGCAAGGGGAAAGTTTCCCTGCACCCCCAGCTTATTTTATATATATATATATATATATATATATATATATATATATGTGTACCAACTCAGAGATTGCACTACAGTGGGGAAAGGACAAATTCCCTGATCCCAACTGTACAGAGATCTCACACAGAAAAAGAGTCAGTGTATGTGATAAGCTGAGTTTTGATAAGTTGGACCATCTTTTTTCTAGTCGACAAGTTGAACATTCAACCATCTGTTAGCAAACCCCAAGAAGTTGGGATGGGGGAGTTTACCTACACAGAAAGACTGTCACTACTGCAGGGCATCTTCTGTTCGGAATCAACATGTCTGAAGTTAAAGTTAACATCAAAGGCCTCTGGCTAACCAAGTTTGCAGCTGAGTGAAAATTAGGTGCAGCCACTGAACCCCCACCCCCCAAAGGCCTGACACAGACTAATAACTGGTGCCAGAGTCATGGTCAAACTCAATGCCAAGAAGTGCATAACAGTATCATTTGATAAGACACCCCTGCAAATTACTACACTGATAATACACCCCTTAGAGCAAACACAGCAATCAGGGATTTGGGAATGCATGTAGACAGTGACCTTGCCTTTGACCATCATGTGTCTATACTAGTAAGGATATCAATCTCTGTTGCATTACTTATAAAGGAAGGGTATGGCATCCAAGTCCAAAGATGTCATCTCTCCATTGTACTCTACCCTCATAAGATCAATCATTGACTACAATCTCCTCTTCAGCATGACCTGGCATATGCAACAAGTTGGCTGTCTTTGGAGGTTCCTTACAAAAAGAATACATGGTTTAGAAAACAAGTCCTATGTGGGCCACTTCAAATCCTTGTCCTTGTATATAGTCTCCTACTGGCTGCTAAGGGTACACCTATGCCTGTCCTACAAAGCATATTCTTCTCCAGCTTTAATGGACCTGTTGCACATCCACAAAACAAATAGCATCAGAAACACCCAATGCAGGGACCTAAACCTTGTCTGAAACATAAATAGGACATGCTGGAAGGGGCAAATATGCGTCTTACAGATTACCCCTGCTCTGGAACAGGTTTCCCATCCATATAAAGCACAGTTCTTTCCTGCATTTATTCAAGTGAAACTTGGATCAGTGGATGGAAAATCATAATTTGACCTTGGGTCTGGCATCTACGTCTCTATTAGAGACGGGAAGCTTGTAAATGCTTGAGTACTCATGCTTAAGTTTCTATAGGCCCCCCCCCCCCAAAGTCTAAGGTACAAATACCTTTCTAATATTTCTGGCTAGACTTAAAAAGGTCCTTTAGGGGTCGTTAGCCTAGTATTCTATTATGATCATAAAATTTAATTGTAAATTAAACCATTTTTTCTAAGGATAATTTCCTAATACACGGTATACTAACTATGGTTATATATCCATGTAATAATCCTCATTACCTTGCTCTTCCTCCTGCCTTACTTCTCACCAGCCCTGAAAATGATTTTCAGCTCTCCACACACACTCAAATTTCCTACCTTTTTTTAACCCCATAAATTTCCTCTCCCATCCCTTAATCTCCTATGGTTCCCTCCTCCTAACTTCAAAAGTTATCTTTAACCGTCTGCCTCCATCCCAATAATGTCCAGATCTACCACAACTTTTCAGTAAAGTAACTGTATAATTTGTACATAATTCTGCTATACTACTTTGAAAGAATTCAAAACCAATTCAACTAATAAATCCACAAAAATTAGTATAGAGGAGGCAGACCACTTCTTAAAACCACCAAGCACGTTTTTTATTTAATAAACAATAAAATATATAAGCGCTTTTTTCTCAATATTCCAAAATTACAGAGACTTCATCAGATACAAATTTTAAAACAGCCCAGTTTGTTTTAAACCCTGTAAGGATGACATCATATCCTGAAACAGACTTAAAAAAGTTTAAAGCAACAGTATGTCCTAAAACAAAGTCAGATAGCAACAGTATTCAAGTTCAAAAATATATTGTATATCATGGATATTTTAAAAAATTTCAACAATATAATAAAACCAGTCCATTTAATATAATATAATTAAATATAGCATTCTATTACCCCAGTAAATGTGCTAATAAAAGATAAACAAATAAAATTGTAAAACAGTAAAAATAATGAAAGGTAAATGAACAGCTTCCACTACGAATTGAACCCAGAACCTTTTACGTATGAAGCAAGTGTAATAGCCACTACACTATTACCTTCACATTCCGTATTACTACAAGTTCAATGTCTTATAAGGGCTCTTAATTTTAAAAGGCTACTAATAGACAGGTTGTCATTCAGTCCTGGCCAGTACATGGAATTCAGTCTCAACTGCCATGCGAGTTCCAATTTTTCTAATACGTAGGGCCATGCCCCCCCCCTACAAATTCTAGGTACCACACAAGCCAATATAATGAACTTAAATTCATGTTGTGGAAACCCTGTAATATGTCTCGCTAAGGCATTACCTTCCCAGCCATCTTGTGTGTGTCTAAGATGTTCACTAATTCTGGTTTTAAATTTTCTTTCAGTCTTGCCCACGTAAAAACATGAGCAGGAAACACAAACAGCACAATAAACTACCCTCTCTGTAGAACATGTAAATTTGCCTTTAACCCAGATATTTGTTCCGTTAATCTCCACACCTTTGTCTGTTTCACTAATGTTGTTACAAAATTTACACCTACCACATCTGTGCATGAACCCTTTATACTGCTCACCTTTCTCTGTCTCGAATATGCTTTTTAAACAATGTCCTTTCTTGTATACACAAATGGGAGCCACTCCTAAAATGTCCCTCATAACTTTGTCATTCCTAATAAACTCCCAGTTTTTAGTCAAAATATTCTTTATGCCATTTGCTTCCCTATTAAATGTTGTTAAAAATTTATTCTCGTAGGACTTCGGTGTAGCTGATACACATATTGTAGTTTCGCGGTTATTATTATTAATAGTGTTGAATCCTGTAGTTGTTAAACAGACATTTTCTAATGTTTGTACTACATTAGTGTTTTTCATGTTTAAAATAGGGGCAAAATGCCCAGACCTTCTCTTACTGTTCACTTCATTAGCAATTTGGTCTATTAATGAACTTGAGTAACCTCTCTTGAGAAACATTTGATTCAGCAAATTATACTCCTCAATGTAGGTCTCCCATACAGTTGTCATACGAGCAGCACAGACAAACTGCCCCTTTACAACTGCCCATTTTTTTTGAATGGGTGACAACTACTAAAATGTAAAAAACTATTGGAGTATGTATTTTTACGAAAAATCTTTGCTAGAAACCAGTTCGCAACATCATCCTTCGTTAAAAGGACATCCAAGTATGCTATACTCGTGTCGTTTATTGACTACGTGAATTTTAGAAAACTAGTTGTGGTGTTAATATATTCCAGGAAAGCATTCAATGTATCTCTAGGTCCTTTCCACAATATAAACATGTCGTCCAAATAACGCATGTATGTCTTACAAAACTGAAAATATTCAGATGTCTTTAAATATTGTTTTTCCCACTCAAGCATGACAATATTGGCATATAGGCCCCCACAAGCGGAGCCCACTGCCACTCCCTCTTTCTGAAGAAAATATTGTCCTTCAAATAATATGAAGTTGTTCCTTAATATTAAATCCAGCATCTGTTCAAAAAGGTTAACCCCATCCTGTGCTAGATTTTTAGAATGGAGATATTCACAAAACCACTGTAAACCAATGTCATGTGGTATCACACTGTACAGGTTAACCACATCAATAGTGACCAACAGGTATTCTTTACTATAACTGATGTAATTAATTTTCCTTAGAAAGTCCCATGAATCTATACAGACACTAGGCTCATCCCATACAAGTTTACTTAATTCCTTGTCCAAATACTTTGCCAAGGGGTAGGTAATAGAGCCTCTGGCGTCAACAATAGGCCACATAGGTGGTTGGTACATATCCTTATGTATTTTTGGAATACCAAAAATACATGGGATAGTGGGAAAATCTATCGTGAGGTAGTGCAACTCATTAATAGTGATTAAACCATCAATAAACATGTCTTGGATGAAACTTTTAATTCTCCTATAAGCTACATTCTTTTCATTCAAGGAGCTCATAGAGTATGTGTCAGTGTTCAATGTCTCATGCATCTTATTATTATAATCCACTTTATTCATAATTACTACCCCCCACCCTTGTCTGGTTTCATTATTCTCACTCCATTGTTATGGAGCAGGAATTCAAGCTCAAAATTCTCTTCCAAATTCAAGTTCATATGTATCCTGCTCCCATTCCACACTTTTTTGTGTAACTCTCTTAAATCGAGTTCACACACCCTTTCATACAAAATTAAGGTGGGGTGTAGTGGTGGATTATATTTGCTTGAAATCCTGAAAGGGTCACTAACTGATTCAATTTTATTAAACAGAACATTCAGATTTAATTTCCTGATATAAAGCTTTAAGTCCATTAATGTATGGACTAAATCAAAAGATCTACCAGGAACAAAAGTAAATCCTTTTGCCAAAATGTCACACATAGTTTCATTCAAAATCAAGTCTGAAAAATTGTACACTTTGAAATCATTCTCTGAGTTGTTACATAATTTTAATGGTGGTAAAGCATAATGCCCCCCCTCCATTGTTCTCAGATATTAATGTCACTATCTCCCTCTCCAGGAATTCCTGGTCATTCCCTGATTGTTGGACGTACCTCTCCCCAACTGGTAGTAGTTGAAACGAGCCCTCCCCCGAGTTTGTTGGAATGTCTGCTGGTTCTTTATTCGTTCCGACCGTCTCGGGGGGGTGTGTGTGTGGATGTTCTTCGTCAAATGTATCTAGGTCGTTAATTTCATCATTATTAGCCATATTATCTTTATTGTCAGACCCTTCCCGCCCTCTTTTGTTGTGTTGCCATTCTTGGGATGGGGGGGTCTAGGGTATGCTGTAAGGTTAGCATAATCTTTCTCATCCCTGACAAGCTTTTTCAATTTTTTATTTTTAATTATTAACATTTGCTCATCTATAGTCCGAAATATATGACAATATTCAAACTTGTTAGTAGAAAAAGCTGGGTTTTGGGTAATTGACTTGTCCATTAATGTTACTTTATTATTTAAAGTCTCAGTAGCAGTACTGTTGTAGTCAATTACCATTTGCATATACTCTAACCCAACTTTGTCAAGAAATTCAATTAAGTTATTTGTGAAAATCTGTGCCTGCAACAAGCCCAGTCGGATAAGGCCACATACGAAGGCCCTTGGGAACAGTTCTTTGTTGTATACATTCCTTAAAAAACATATTGCCCATTTGCAATTTCTTTATCTTAAGCAGACAGTGATCCAGTTCGCTCAACTGGTCATGTAAACTTGTTTTACTATTTTTACTCTTGTTAGCTAAGCAACCATCATTCTTTAACCAGTCTGTTAGTAATGGCATATTAGATACATTCGTATTCACTACTACGTTAGTTCTAAAATTGTCATTTACCTCTAGTTGTCCGCCTTCCATTTGTGTAGACAGAAAAGTCATCCCAACTGCTGAAGGTTGCCTTTCTGCCCTCTCAGTAGACTTGTTTAGCACTGCTGCTGTATTATGTTGAATAGAAGTACCAGATAAGTTACAAGCTACGCTCAAACCTCCTGGGGTGGGGTGAATAGTAACTTGAGACAAACCCTGCTGCTCTAAATGATCCATCCTTTCCATAAGTTGCCGGATTAAAATAGGTAAATCCAGTGTTGCATTGTTCGATGTTCCACTCGACTGCTGCTGTGAACCAGCAAGTGAAGTGCTGCTCTGTCCAGCCTCCATACTCAACCAAAACCATGAAAGAATTCAAAACCAATTCAACGAATAAATCCACAAAAATTAGTGTAGAGGAGGCAGACCACTTCTTAAAACCACCAAGCACGTTTTTTATTTAATAAACAATAAAATATATAAGCACTTTCATCTCAATATTCCAAAATTACAGAGACTTCATCAGATACAAATTTTAAAACAGCCCAGTTTGTTTTAAACCCTGTAAGGATGACATCATATCCTGAAACAGACTTAAAAAGTTTAAAGCAACAGTATGTCCTAAAACAAAGTCAGATAGCAGCAGTATTCAAGTTCAAAAATATATTATATATCATGGATATTTTAAAAAAATTTAAACAATATAATAAAACCAATCCATTTAATATAATATAATTAAATATAGCATTCTATTACCCCAGTAAATGTGCTAATAAAAGATAAATAAAATTGTAACTCAGTAAAAATAATGAAAGGTAAATGAACAGCTTCCACTAGGAATTGAACCCACAACCTTTTACGTATGAAGCAAGTGTAATAAACACTACACTATTACCTTCACATACCCTATTACTACAAGTTCAATGTCTTATAAGGGCTTTTAATTTTAAAAAGCTAGTAATAAACAGGTTGTCATTCAGTCCTGGCCAGTACATGGAATTCAGTCTCAACTGCCATGTGAGTTCCAATTTTTCTAATATGTAGGGTCATGCCCTACTTAGAGGCGATCTCTGCTTGACTTACAAAGCCATGTCTGACCCAGCTTTGTTAGAGAAATGCTACATCTAAAGAAATACCAATCCCTTAGCACCACACGCTCCAGAGACCTCAACCTCATTACCACAATCAAAAGAACATGCTGGAGGGACAGGTTCATAACCCAGATACCGCCCCTGCTATGGAATAGACTTCCCATACATGTCAAGCAGAGCACCTCACTGGCCCTCTTCAAGAGAAATCTTGATGAGTGGATGGGAAATAGAAAATTCACCCCGGGGATCACTCCAGTGGCTTTACTCGACAGAGACACTGGGAACTAAGGTCTGGTGGCACGATGCCAGTGTAATCCTATGGGCTAGGCTTGTAAAGGCCCCAGGGCCATTAGCCTGGTGCACACCTATGAACCTATAATGTCATCTACATAAAGAGTTACTGTAGATTAGGATGGGCAGATGAGAAATACTTAAAAGGCAAGAATTGTTCAGGGCCCCATGCAATGACCCTCTACCAAGACAAGTGTATCAGATACAACTAACAATTGTGTGTGTGTGTGTGTGTGTGTGTGTGTGTGTGCGCGAGTGTGTTTTGTGGCACAGAGGCAAAAAACACTGGCTGTGACATACATGGCCAAGGCATCATTATTGTTCCAGGGGCTGGAGCTGCTAACCCGAAGAGAGCAAGTGGCTGATGCCAACACACCCACCTTGCACTGAAGATGGAGTACA